>NC_068365.1:14224751-14264751 GCF_020536995.1 Dreissena polymorpha
TAATTATTATTATAATTATCGTTAATTGAAAACTACAAGTTGACGAGATATTATAATCAAAACGCTTGCAAAACAGTGGTTACGTTTATCTTAGCTGTACTAAGACCGGATACGATCCGCAATCTCATTTCCAATTGTGGTGTTATCTTATCTGGTGTCCATTAGAAATTGGTTATTAAGTGATACAATGTCTCTTTTTATTAAATATATTTTTCTACTATGGGAATTTGCCTGTTTGTTTTCCTCATTGTGTGTCAGTGTTATTATTGATTATATGTGATTATCGAGGATATATTATAACATGTAAATGTGATTTATATTCATTATTTGTCTAACAATTTTTGGAACACATTCATAATGTACATGTATTATATTTTAAATACACACTCCACAAATATCGTTTTAAAAAGACGTGTATAAGACAGGCATTTATGTTAGCGTGGTTTTTTACTGAGACGAAACTACTGCCGTTTGATACAGAAGTACCTAGCTTAATCTGATATTAATATTGTCGCTCATTATCGTGAACTATATACTATTTCGCTTGAATGCACCATCTATTGTGAAAAATAAAGGTAAGAGTTATAATCTAAAATGATAACATACTATATATTGTTTGCTAGTTAGAGAAAGAAACAGCATATTGAGTTTACATTATGACAACATTACAAACTGTGTTCAGTTGATTGTGCAAAGGATTAAATAGATATAGCGTATTTTAAAAACAATTAGTCAGCACACGCGTATATATTGACGATTAATAAACACTTTACTAAGCTTTTTGCAACGAAGGTACGGGTATACTTTGTTTAAGGCAAAATACAATGGCATTACACATAACAGGACAAAGCATAAAACACAACATTTAACACATACAAAGTTTTGACCTCGACAGAGTGTATGCAATTTAAAACACGACATTAGTCCAAGCTTAACACTCAAAAACCATTGACACCTGTTGCACATATTTGATTATCTAAATGGTTTCATTTGGTGTGTTTCCGTAACTGTTACACACGTCGTGAGTTTTTTCTTTATTTTAAGTATATGTTTCATTGCTGGGGCTGTCTCTAATGTTGGCTATGAGAAATATTTATCACACGCTACGTCTCGTTTGCTATGTATGTAAACCATTACACACATACTCTTTGTCTTAAACAGGTATGTTACCTGTATATTGTATCGAGAGCATTTTTCGTTACGTTGTATTCGCATAAACCAACTACGTTTAAAAGTATGCGATAATAAAATCAGACCAGGACATTCTATATCGTCTCAAATAAAAAACCAAATGGGTGCTGTTGTTTTTTCATTAATGTTCGGAACCTACCCTGTTGTACAAACCTAAGTCAAACGTCTGATGTTTTTTTATATGTAAGAACACATTCAAATTAAACTTCCTTGCAGAACACCCTGTTGTTAATAATAATGTACACACACCACAAATGCATAATATCTTAACAATTTATTTGCAACCACACTATTAAAACAATAGATTGTTGTAATGCATGTTTCAAAATACCATGTTTCGAGAAATAACTTTCAATGCTTAAATGACTGTAAATTTGCATCTTTAAAGATCTAAAACATTTATTTGAGAATAAATTTGTTTACAATATGCTCTGAAGAATCAATGGAATTATTTAACAGAACGATACGATTTTTTTTCACTTCCTATATATCATTTGTTTAAATAGGAGTGGAAGAATTGTTGGTTTGGGTCATAGACGCAGACAGTTCAAATTGAAATATATGGATTTCTTGTTTTGTAGATATAATCGGAAAAAGAAACACATATTTTTTAGTTTAATTAAGAGCTCAAAACAATTTTTCCGAGTTTGAATACGGTTAACAAATCTGATTTGTTCATCATTAAACACATTGTGGGCGATAGTTAACGCTTTTTATTTCGTCTAAATTGATTTGAAATATACGTGATCTTAAATTTATTTTACAACATAAGTAAATCAATTAATTATAATTGATCGAAAGAATTACTTCAAATTTTCCTCGGTACTTAACGCATGTTCACTCGCATCCATCAAACTTAAAATGAATAAACATAAATACATATTTTATCATTCGCGAAGAGGTACGATGACGTAATAATTGTGAAAGTACTATATGTTACGTGTAGCCGTAGATTCATATTTCATTATAGCTCAGACACACAAAAATACCAATAAAATGTATACACTATTTTTACTTTTTTAGCAACATTTCTAAATGATCAGACAAATGTTTATTTATAAAGTGATTGGTGTGGGACGGTTGAATGAATTGAATTAACTATTATTTTTATGTAATAACCCCCATGTCGGCAAAGAACTTCGTTGAATTTGTTCTGATACTTGCGCTAAGGATACATCTTTTAACCTAATGCACTTGGTCTGCCACACTGTGCGAGACCACGGTTCTAATATTCGGGTGAGTATGTAGTGTATGCCTTTGTTAACTCCACAACCTGGATAAGGCGCCCATTTGGAGACTTATTGGGTTCCTAATGCGTGTGATCGTCTTCTTACTCCATGTAACACTGCACTGACCAGCAAATCACGAGTCAATAGGCAATCTGTTGGAATATGCCGTGGTTTGTAAAATAATGTATTGGGCATTTTAGAACTATTTCATTATCGATGTTAATAGCATTCTAAGATATTGAAAATGTCAAATAATGGTAAAAGCGATTTGTTCTTCTTGGTGTACTTTTACAGTTTTTCTGTCAATTCATTTCATTCTTACATGCGTTCTTAAAAGAAATTTCGGCGTAACGCACATTGACGAATTCAAGTGAGAACATAAAAGTAATAGATGATCGGAAATCTTTCTTGAAACGTTTTTGGTAAGTTACTTATAGTATCATACATGGAACTCTCTTTTTGAAATGAATTGATATACAATAAATCAGTCCTCTTTTCCTCGCAAGCTCGTAGCCTCAATGCCATAATTGATAACGTATGAATAGAATGGAAGATTCCATGACTTCCGATCTAGTATAAATAGTGAATACAGGGGCAATATAGTAATTAAATTCCATATAATGATATCCGCAATCAGTCGTCAATAATTGTTAACCACGAGTCCGTGTAGGTGCAACCCACTTCATAGTCATGCTTTCCGCGCCAGTAATTGTGTTTTTCACCTCAGTATATACTTGCTTGCGTTACTTGTCTTTACATCGTTTGTAAAAACTACCGTGCTAAACTGTTTTTCCCGTTTCCATAAAACTATCTTGCTTAACATGGCTTTTCTGCGTCGGTGCAAATTATCATGAAGAACCGTGTTATTAAGACGTCATTTAACACCTGTGTGTTGCTTTCCGTATGTTTTCCACATCCGTGCGAACTATCTTAAAACTCTCTTGGCACACTGGTGTTTCCGTGTAGGTAAACTACTTAGAATATGTTGTTGTCAGCGTCATAACATCAGCAGCCATAACATCATACGAAGTACACTTCATAAAAGTGAATCCCGTACCAACTGCTTGTTAGTATATAACCAACAAGATCAGACAAATCAGTGCTTACCAAATGACTTTGAGGCGGAGGATAAACATCTCCAACGACTAACTTCCACCTTACTAATTTTGATATAAAAAACAAGTAATAATGTGCACTTGGTATATTTATAAACAGGATCTCCGGTTAAAATAAATATAATCAATATGTGTTAAAGAGATCAGTTCATTGGCGTATTGACATAATAAAGAATGAGGTACACAAATAATAATCCATCTCATAGAAAGATTGTTTCGTTGATGCAAAGGATTTAACAAAATAATTAAAAGCCTTAAGCATATGTTAGCTTTAAAATTGGTCATTGGTTATTCGTAGAATATAAATATATTCAGCGATCCATTAAGGGCGGCGATGTTGCGAATGCCGCTCGTGATTCTTTATAAAGCAGCCTTATTAAAACACGGCTAATATAGTAGGATTTTTAAACCCAGGGACAATCGCAAAAGTGAACGCTGCCTCAATAGTTTCTGGGATATTATTTGCAAAACTGTCCGATGAAAGACGACGTTACTGTCCGGAAAAATGCCCATACGTGACATTTGACATCTGCGTATAAACTTTAGGTTTCATATAGAAACAAGTATTGCGCGCGGTTGCTTTATTGTAGATGCTGAATACAAGCGAAAAAAATAAAATACAAATTTCAATGCAATATACCGTTTTTTATTAAAGCGATGATCATTAAAAAGTCACTAAATGACACTATCGGTAATACTATTTGAGGAACACTCATTCGTAGTTTATGTTAAAAATGTTAAACACAAAAACTGCATACACGATTGACGTGTAAGATAGTAAAAATAAAATGTCGTTTTGTGGAGCACATGCAATGGTTTTTATGAGTTAAAATAATAAAAATTAATTTCTTTAAAAATTAATTTCTTTTATTTGAAGTAGCGAATACATGTCTCCGATAGATAAAGGTTTAAATCTCGTATAAATCATTCGATACTTGTGATACTGAGAAACTTGTGTCTACGCATCCATAAACTGAAATCTACAATGTCGGTAAGAGGTCGTAGCGTGCGAAGACGTGTGAGGCAAGCCGTAGCGAAACGGAGACAGAAAGAGGGACGGGGGATGCGGGCGGCAGTTGACCCGGACACGGCGAAGGAACAAAGGGCCCAGATGGCGTAGAAGGAATGCGGCGGAAACGGCGCCGGAACCAGAGCCGGCATCAGCTCATGTACCTGGATCAAAAACAGAGGCGGAACTCTCACCATCGCCACATTCAAAACGTAAACGCACAGACGATAACGCCGCAAACGGTGAGGTTGTTGATTTCTGTGATATTTTCCGCACAGCCGATGGGCCACCACGTGGTCACAACGTGGGTAAGCACGAGGCACTAGCGTGCAATGCAAACGAAATCTTACCGAAGAAAAGTCTGTCTAGAATTGAAAATATTCAAAGAATTCATATATTGCCCTGACAAACTAATGATGATGTTTCAATTTATGTGTCCGCGTCGCTTACACAGCGACATGTATTTGTTGTGGCGAATATTTTAATCTTGCATTATTGCTTTAAACCGCCCGAGTTGATATTTCTCATAAAAATTCAGTTATCTCAACTGACTGTAATTGATCAGTATTCTTCAGACACATTCTAAAGCTTAACCCTTCCATCATAACCGGTCCTATTTACTACCGATTATATTTTATTTTTTACTCGGGATCTTTTGGATATATTAGGATAGTTTATGTTTATTTCGTGTGTTTAATCTAATTCATGAAATGTTATTTCCGTTTCCGCGTTAAGCACTAATTATTAAATAGATATATTTATATATTCCTTGCCTGATGGTTTGATGATAATAATTCAAACCAACGATCTTGCGAAGGCAGTTTAATTTCATTTCTGTAAAGATAGACGGACAGACAGACAGACATTTTATTTGACTTGCACAATGTACATCGTCAACAACACATGTGGTTGGTATTGATATATGTCAACATGTATATGCGCAGAAAACAAGTGTCAACAAACATGAATATTTACAAAACAAATATAAACAGAAGTACAGAGGATGAACAATTTGAAAATTAAGTTATACGATTTAACAAATTCAATCTAATACTCAACGATTCCTTAACAAATAAACAAAGTTTTATTATTTCAGACCTATTGGTTGATTGAAGCAATTGTACATACTTCATAACAGATGGATTATTATAGTAATATTTTTTATTGTATTTCTTTCTTATATCAACAAATGTTGAACAAATACATACAAAATAAAATTCGTCCTCAATATCCGTGGCATTACAACAAAGACAATATCGTTCTTGTCTAGCAATATTGTTTCCATTATATCTACCAGTCTGTATACGTAAAGGGTGAACAGATAATCTTAATCGGCATATATAAAACCTTAAATTTTTGGGAATTAAGTCTAGGTACATGTAAGTCTCATATTCAAGATTTGACATAAATGTTCTATAAATATCTAACATTGAACTATCTTCTTGTGTACGGTGCCAATTTTGTTTATATGAATCAATAATTCTGGATTTTAGAATGGGTTTAAAAATTTAACATCGATATCATGAACGCTGTTAAAATCATAACTGAATCGGTAATCATCCAATAATTTTTTGATGTTATAAATCCAATTGCGACAGCCTCTGGCGTAATCTGAAACTCTGATGTTGTATACAGTTTTGATAATTATATTATCAGAGGCTGCTATATTAAACCAATATTGAACGATTCGTATGTATCTATGTATAAAGAGATGATATCTTCATGACTCACCATTAACACATGCATTACAGGTATTAGTTTTAACTCTTAAAAGCCTTTTACAGAATTTCAGATGTATCCTTTCCAATTCCTTAGATTTCGTAAAACCCCAAACTTCTGGTGAATAACCTAAAATAGACCCAACGAATGCGTCAAATAACTGACATAGAATTTTCGGCTTTAAATCAAAATCTTGACATTTACAAAACAATGTATTCAATGCTTTAAGAGCTTTGCCAATTAAATGTTCTTGATTTAAATTAAAACTACCTGTATAATTAAATACAACACCTAGATAATTAAAATCATTTACAGTTTCTATAGCATGGCTATTGTATGTCCACTTTTCATTTGGCAATAATCCGCCTCTTTTTTGAAAAACCATTATCTTTGTTTTATCAATATTAGCTTTCAGTCCCCATGTATTACAATAAGTATATAAATAATCTAAATGGTTCTGGATTTCTTCTGGTGATTTACCCACAATTGCCATGTCGTCTGCAAAAAGTAATAAAATTAAAACAATGCCATCTAGTTACAAACCGGAATCAATATTATTTTGCAAAAACAGCTCAAGGTCTTCTACAAATATAGAAAACAACAAAGGGGACATAACTTCTCCTTGACGCAAGCCAACAGCATAGCTAAAGTAATCTGAAATTGAAGATTATGATTTTACACATGACTTAACTTTATGGTACATATCTCTCACAATTCTTAATATTTTGCCTTGAATTCCACATTTAAACATTTTTAGCCATAAAGCATTTCTATAAACAGTATCAAAGCATTTCATCATATCGACAAAAATAGCATACAAACGTTTGTTTTCAAATACATAATGAGTTATCAAAGAATATAAAATAAATATTGCGTCAGTAGTGGATAGTCCTTTTCGAAATCCGAATCGGGCGTCCGAAATGATGTTATGTTTTGTACAAATATTTTCAACACGTTTATTTAAAACAGTCGTGAATAATTTTGACAAACAGCTCACTAACGTAATTCCTCTATAAGTATTGACATCGGATTTGGAACCTTTTTCGTGAAGGGGGATAATAATACCTTCCGTCCACTGGTCCGGAAAATAACCGGAATTTAGTATATTGTTAAATAAATCACATAAATGAGATGACAGGATGTCAATAGATTCTATAAAATATTCATTTAAAAATGTTGTTACTTCCATAAGCTTTACATCGTTTAAGTGATTTTACAGCAGTTGTTATTTCATGTACCGTTATCGGTTCATCTAATTCAGGATATACATTATTAGGATGATTAAAATCATAACAATAATTAAAACTTTCCGCTTCTAAATTCGATGCACCCATATTATCCGAGCTAATCTTCCAAAAATAATCTGTTAATTCCGCTAACGGTATATTATTAGATCTATTTGTTTTTGACTTAAAATATTTCCAAAATTCCCTTTGTTTACTTTTCCTTAATTTTGTAATTTTATCCATTCTTCGTTTGTAATCGTAACATTTTCTTTCTGACTATATTTTATACACTTGTTTTTTCTCACATAAAAATATTCTGTTACTTTTCGTTTTATCAGTATTGAAGCATGGAAGTACAATTTAAATATAAATTACGGGCATCTATGCATTCACTGTCAAACCAATCCTAATTTGTACTAGAATAATTTTCGAAGGCAACATTATCTTTAAAAATACACTCTTTCGAAAACAAAGGGTCAGCTATATCACGAATACTGTTTGTAAATAAAAGAAACATATTGTTTACCGAATCCTAGCTTAAATTATCTCTGGTATTAACAATGCTATTAAACAAAGGCAATCGAGAAATAATTCGTGAGCGAAACTGCTCTCTAAACGTAGAATCCCATTTATACCTAATCTCTGAATAGTATGAACCACCACGAGGAATGTTATTACAGTTCAGCGAAAAATGCAGTGGAGCGTGATCACTCCATTCATTGAAAGGACATATTGTAAATGATTTACTCTGGGAGAAATTACATTCTTTTGTTAACAAGTAATCAATGACTGAGCAACCATTATTAGACAAAAATGTATATTGGTCAGTATTACCTATACGACCGTTAATAATTCGGTAACATGTACCTTTACAAAGATCTAACAATTTTATCCCGTGGTTATTATGTGACCTGTCATTGGAGGCCCGTGCAGGTGTGCTATCGAAAACATAATCAAGACAAGCACAACAATCATTTAACTTATCAAATATAATATAATCACTCTTCTGACCGACTCTACTGTTTAAATCGCCACAAATAAAAACACTACCTAAGCTATCATACATAAACAAATCATTTTCTTAAATATCAAATACATCGACATTAATACTGTTGTACAAAGGTGAATCTTCTCCCCAGGTATAGGCTCCACATACATAAATATCGTTCTGGGTATTAAAAACAAATGATCAAGTGTAAGCCATATGATTGTATCAAAATGATTTTTAATTATTTGTATTCCATCTCTTAATTGCTCTTTATAATATAAAACAATTACCCCACTGTTTCTACAGGCTCATCTATGCTGAAATTTACGGTGAAAATTATGTGAAATGTATCCGTTTAAATTTATATTACTATTCGAATCGCACCATGATTCGTAGAGAAAACAAATATCACACTGTTTTAAAATATTTACAACTTTCCTTTTTATCTCTGGTAAGTCCATGAATGTTCCACGAAAGGATGGAAAGTTCATCCCCGTCGTGCTCCTACTGTTTCATTAGCTTGCCGTCCACGTAAAGGGTGTCATACACGATCCACGACCGTTTACCCTCTTTTTGGCGTTCTTCATTTTCGGCACTTATTTCCGGCGTTTTTCCAGCACTTCCGGTGAGAACTGCTCGAACATTTGGTATCCAGTTCCTGACAAGTGCTTCCATTGTCTCCGCATCATCTCCCGGTCCTTAAAATGTGTGAATTTGGCAACGATGTTGCGAATTTTACCTGAAACTGGCTGTCCCGGTGAGCGATGGATTGTGTCTGCGATGTCCTTTGTGATTTTAACAGTCTCTTGCAAATGTATTCGTAACTTGGTTTCCGTGACTTCCGCCGTCTCGTTGCCGGAGGAGTTGTCTTCTTTAATATTGGTGAAGACTAAGTTGTACCGCATGGATTGAGATTTCAGGTACGCAACGTCGTCCCGAAGCTCCTCCCGCTGTTTCTCCAGCATGGCTACCTTCTCGGCACTTTGTGCCGCCCCGACGTCTGCGGACTCCACCCTCTCTTCCAGCAAGACAGAAAATACGGTTTGCGGGTAGCTTAAATACTGATAATAGGGGTGAGATTTCGATCGTGATAGGTCGGCTATCTCCGGACTTTCCGTAAGACAGTTTTCAACAAAAGTGCTAACTGGTATTAATCGGTTTCTCAATTTTTGGTCAGTTCGTAGGTATATTTTGCTGGGGAATAAAGTGTCCAATTAACTGGTAATAATAGATTGTTATAATTACTCGGTGCTGAATAAGTGACCTGCGATTAGTTTCGTACTGTTTTTCCACCCGGATTTATATCCTTGGAACTGGGGATATGCGTTTTGATGAACCGAATTCTCTTATAATTATATTATGTCTTTAACCTCAACCGAAATATATGTTTTGTTTCGTTTTTGTTAATACGAATCTGATTGCGAAGTATTTTCTTGCTGTAGGTAAAGACAGGTGTTAAAACATGTACTTATTTCTTTTGTTCTTGGTAACCATTTGCCATGATAATATGATTATTATATATGATAATTATATCTAATATAAAATAAAATGAAAATTATATTTCATAAAAATAAATGAACTATTAATGTAAATATATTAATGCATGAAGTCAGTGTTTTGTTTTTTTAAAGGGATAACACCATACTTTTTTTCGCAAAAATTGTGCCAAAAATGCCAAAACATTAAAAAATATGAAACCTAATCATGTACATAACGGAATCCTCTAGACTATTATTAACCTGTGACGTATGCACGCTTTGGGTAACGTGAGCGCCGGTTTCACATGTTGTCCGCATCCTCGCTTTTCAAAACAAAGAAGAACTACTAAATAGCACAATCAGTGTGTAGGTGTTTGAATCTGGATACATTAACATTAATACTTTGTACGTTTAAAGACATATTTTAAGTATTCCCCTGTACACTAGCAAGGTATCTACATTTATAATATGTTCGATATCGGCACGAAATAAACGTGGCTACGTGTGTAAATAATGCATTACAACTGGAAATACACGACACACTATACACGTGCAAGTCAATTACATGTACAAATAACGATGGCTGCGCATATGAATTAAACCTTAACGGCGATTTTAAATTGACAGGGTAAAATATATCATAGCAGACGATAAAAAAGTGTATCGGTAGAGATTTAAAGATGAAATCTAAACTATGTGAAAACAAACGGTCGATAGTAAAGTTAAGGTTCATGGGGGGGGGGGGGATAAAATTCATTAAAAATTCGCTTTGGTTTTTCTTCATTCAATGTGGTACAATATGGTAAAACTATATATCATTTTAAAGCTAAAGACGGATAGAATAACATAAACACATTTTTGACATTCAATATTTGTGTGCTTTATTCATATTTTGGTTTAAAACCAATACATTTTTACACTAATTTACAAAATCTCAATCTAAAGTTAGGAAGGATATGCACTACCTTAAGTTGAATAAATACAAAGCTATATACATATACAAGGTCAAGTTAGCAACATTTCACAGAAAATTATTGTCATAAAACAACAAATGAGTTTTTATTCAACTGCCTATTTTGGATAAATTTCCTAAACAAAGTTCTAAAAATAACTAAAACGTAACTACTTTTTAAAAATCCAGGTATGGTGGATAGTAAGAGTCACAATTCTTCTTCAAAGGTTTAACAATTTTGTTATTTACCTCTCAACCAAATTGCAAATTTAAACCATCTAAAATTGAAATAGATTGCAGACGACATATAAAATTGTAAAGAATTATAAAGAAATTGGCAAACCGAATGATTTTATATTTCGATTACTTCTACCCATTTTTAAAGCGTGGCCCTCGCTGTGCTCCGTAGAAAAACGTGCAAAACAAATCGGTCGAAACCACGTGCAATAGTGAGAAAACCGGGTATGTGTATACACATACCTGAGAAAACACAAACATATTTTGACAGTTGGTTCGCAACTAGTAAAACAACTATTAACATTAATCAGCAAGAGATCGCACTCAATAACAGAAATGACCACGTAGAGATATCATCACTTACCCTATTTCAAATATTTTCCAGCTGAAAATTGTCCCCCACACGTCTTTTTTAGTTTATTTGTATTGTTTTTTCTGGAGCCGAAGTGCATCTCACAGAATATCCATCTTACTTCCGTTGTTTTCACTTTCGTTATTAAAAACTTTGTTTAAAAGAATTATTTCTCCTTTTAGATTGTTAAAGCGATGTGTTATTATATATTATCAATAGAATAGTATACCGTGATGAATTTAACGGAGTTACGTATCGATCTTTCTGTCAGTCTGTAAGCGTACTATTTTATGCGCAATAATATAAGTATGGTGATTCGACAACAATTGTAAACATTGGTGAAATGCTTCTTACATAGTTATTCTTTTGAGTGTTTATGAGGTCTGATCGTGCAGTTTGCAAACATCAACGGAAAGATTACAATCCAATGCATTTGTCATCGTCAACCGTTTGGAATGTCAATTAGGCGATGAGTTAGTTTTTAGCATGTTTTTTCTATGTTATGAATTTACAAATGGCTGCCCCCATGGTGATGAAATGACATGTGTTCGAGTTTTGATATTTCTAGATATTTAAACTTTTTTTACTATTTAAGCGTAACTTGCCCTCGTCAATGTCGATATTATTCACTAGTTATATAATTTTCCGCCGAAATACGTGGAATAAACATGATTCAGATTTTTGAAAATAATGTATATTTTAGTGTTAAAATCGCTTTGTATTTTGATTGATTTTGTGGATGGTATGATACGTTGATGTACAAAATTGGTAGCAGTTTGAAGGAAAAACATCCTTTAAAGCATATATGTATACATTTTCAATGTGGCACTCTTCCTTTAGTCAAATTTGAGTTCAATGCTTGGGGTCCCACATTTTTCAAAATGAAGCCTCTACATGAACCTTAACATGGGGCGGGTTATACAAGTCTTGATGTGGTCATAAAGCAAACGGAATGTTTTTACGAATTAAATCGGCAATATGGGACAACATAATATGAACATGATTTATACGAAATGTACATGTGCAAGACAACGTGTGTTTAGGCTTGTAATGACATTATTATTCACCATTCCTGCAAATGGCGTTTTAAACAATGATGCAATGGTCGCGTGGTTAGAGCGTTTTCGGAGAATGGACCCGTTTGCGTACACGGCAGCAACCCCAATGCCGGCTTATCTATTGAATGTATTCAATATAGAGCTAAATAATTGGTACTCGCAGGCATTTCTAAAAACACGCAATTAGCACATATTACGGCGATATGTAAATTAAATAAATTCAGGGAGTTGTATAGATGAGCTGTAGTATGGCCAGCTCTTTATAGCCATGTCATTTGGTTGGCTACGAATTGTTTTGAGAAGCGAAATACTTCAGGGCGGTCACAGGAAAAGGCCTGTCGTGGATAAAGTGCCCCATATATTGATTTGTATGTTATGTTTTTATTCTGCCTATGGTCGCTCATGTAGAGCTTGAATCTGTTTTGGTCAAGAATATCTCTACGTTGCAATTTATTATCGTTTATTCAGAATCAGCGAATTAGAATCTATTAAATATGTTATAAGGGCATTTCCGGCGAGCATAAAATAATATGGAAAAACACCAGGTTTTTTCAGAAATAATGGCGTACACATATTAGAAGTCAGACTCGAAATATATATTTAGATTCGTTGCGCGAGTGTTTATTAAAATTAGTTTTAAACATATCATAGAATTTGGGGGAAAATAAATAAATTTATTTTTGTGGCGGAAATTCTATGTCTTGGAGGTGATCGGAATCATTAAAAGTTTAAATAGGTAACTATATAATGATGTACATACGTCCGGGGTAGGTAAACATAGCATGTTGTTGTCACTTATCACGTGGTGCTCGTATGTGTGAGAATGGCAGGAATGCTTTCAAAATTATTTTCGGGATAGGATGAGTGTTCTAGTACTCGCTCGATGGCACGGCGTGCTTATGCGTACCTGGAATAGCTCTTTTTGGCTTGAAAACCTACGGCACGGCGTACTGAGGATTTATTTGGCCGGTTGCGGTTGCCTTAGAAATTGCGCATGTATGTTATGTTGCACTTTGCCGGTTGCGGTGGCCTTAGCGATTGCGGATGTATAAAATGTTGCACGGTACGGCGTACCGAGAATTTATTTGGCCGGTTGCGGTGGCCTTAGCGTTTGCGCTTGTATACTATCTATTTCCGAACCAGCAACGTGTTCGTTGAAATAGGAATTGCATACATTTGCGAAATAGCATAGAATGGTGTCGGTTGTCTGTTGGCGATTATTGCATACACGAGAAGCTAAATCAATAGTGCAACTGGGGTTGGGGCTATCTTTAGGGCAGTACTTCCGGTAGCCTCCTCGACATGGCTCAGTTATAGTGATAGTCTTTAGCTGAGGTTTATTTACTCTAGTGCTAGTCTGGTGTAAATTATATTCCGCCATTTGGCCATTTAATTCCATTTATTTTTTTGTTTTGTTCTTCTCATATGTTTTTCTATTGTTCAAATATAGAATATAAAATGTGTTTACGTAAGGTATTACATTAAAACATTATAATAAATATGTAACTTTCAAATCTGGCGTTTCTTGTAATTATTCATCAACCCTTGCTCTTGTTAATAAATTCGCGAAGAAAAGTGGATGAACACGAAAAAGAAAGTATAACACAGTGTTTTGTATAATAAAACAGTTACACTGTGAAGTTAAACACAATTATTCTTAAATAATTCGTTCATGTATGCTCAAGGGAACGTTAAAATATTGCAAAAATAAAATGCGATGTATCAAAAGCGATTGCATGTCAGTAAGGTGTTTGTTATGTCAGATTGTAGCACGCGTGAATGAAGTGAATATTTTAGTACATCCATGAAAAGCTTTTAAACATGAGCCATCTATCATTCAACATGTGTGTTATATTCACAATTCATAAAGTATAATGCGCAGTATGATTATTTACAGAAACAGTATTTAGGGGAAAGATTTGAATAAAAGGGTAATAGTATCTTTTTCCGGTGACAAATGCATAAAATATGCAAATGCCATTGTCTTCAAAGTGTCAAATAATGGCATGGCCATTCATTCTCGTTTCATGTATCAAAAGCAGCAAAGTAACCTTGGGAATATTCATTATTGACAAGAATCGTTTTGTCTTCGTGAAATTTCACTTGTTTGACACATTTACAGGTAATTTAATTTTAACCACTGAACGCGAGCATGAGGTTTGGAAAAAATTATTCCCAGTTATTGTCTCTCTCCAGAGGTCTTTACAATGAAATCAATTTTTCTTAAAATTGCTAAAACCCCTATACGTCAATAAACATAACTTGCAGGAGATGGACAAAACTTCAAGCAAACATAAAATCAGCAGCAAAGATTTATCCGCAAAATTTTGGTATTATTTCCTTCAATATTCATGCTTATACTAACCTAGTTATTGATTACATTTATAGAGTGATATCTTACAATAGTATGGTTGGAGTATTCCGCAATAAATCCATGTTTTTATAAGAATAAATATATAAAAGTTCCTTGTGAAATACAACATTTGCTGTAGAGTGTGTTTATCATCTATCAAATATATATATCCGAAGCTTTATTTTTTGCAATGTTCGAATGGTCTTCAAGATAGATGCTAATATAACTTTGAAACAGTTCTCTTCAATACGTGTCAAGTCAGATTATGAAAATCATATACACTATAATGGCAGCTCATGTAACCAAATACTTCGAGAGCAATTCACTCCGAATTAGAATCATTTTGCTTTATATTATATTAATATTTGTTAAGATTTTATTGTTCAATTAATGTATGTTTTAGTTTGTGTGATGAATACGTTTGCTTGTTCAAATCCCATTTTCCAAATGTGCTGTTTCCAAATATAAAAAAATAAATATGAATACACATTATGGAAATGCTCCTTTTTGTGGTGACGGCTGAAACTTGAAGTAATCAATATATTGTTTCGATGTTAACATCAGATTTGACAATATGCCAGAAAAAAATAAAAATCACGTAGGACAAGTAAATTTGACTAATTTTGTAAATCTTGTTTTTAATCATCAAAAGCTTTAATTTGCTATACTATGTTTTATTGGCTCACTGCCTCATTAGAATGTCAATGCCCCATATTGGGACTGATAATTGGCAAGACATGTGTCCACATACTCAATATTAATTTACAATACGCAATTGTGCAATAAAGGCTTGCCCGGTCCCTGAAACTTGCACTCAACTTGAACGCGTGTTGTTTTTAAACAATTTTCCCGTTGATGTTGCATACACACGATTGTTTTTCATTTCACCAGGAACCGGTCATTGAAATTATGTTTATGTTCTTTCTTGGTGTTTTTGCACAAACTACTAATCGACTTTGACATCACAGGTTTCTATTTAAACCCATTTATGCCTAGCGTCTATAGAAAAAAGGCCTTGGCAAACAGCGTAGACCCAGATGAAACGCCGCATGATACGGCGTCTCATCAGGTTCTGCGCTGTTTGCTTAAAGGAATTTCTCTTAGAAATATTATAAATATAGAAATAAATATACTAGACATCCCTAATTTTGGAAATAAATTGATTCAATTTAGAAGGATGGGAGAGTCCACTAGGCATAAATGGGTTAAAAACAAGGACAACTGTTGTCGAAATAAAATTAAATGTTAACTTTTAACGTTATTCCGACTGGTGATGGTGTTTTCAAGTAGTCAACACTGTTGTGTTTTTTTCGAATAAGCTTAGATAAAGACATGGGGATAAATCGTTGGTTGATAGAAAAAAACAAAACAAACACAAAAATAACAAATCAGGATTATAAAAATAGGAATTAGTTTGTATAGATTTAGTTTAAACATATTTATTTCAAACAATACACATTGTTTTTACACAGCATTACATATAACATTTATACAATGAACATTTTTGAATAGGATTAGAACGAAAGACAATGTATTATTTAGTTCTTCTCCCTATACAAATACAATTACATGTTTTCAGGCGAACATGATCGGATTTTGATCAATACATAATAATAAAAGTAAAAGAAAGAGACAAACTCCGTGTACGTGTATAGTGTTTCAATTGTGAAAAGCAAGTTTAAAGTTGACATTTGTAGGTGACGGATAAGTGGCAGAGTTATGAGAGGAAGATAAATGTAGTATTGGAATATATTATAAGGAAAAAGAAGATAAAAGGATTGAGAGTCGTTCTGTGGCTTATTTATGAATCAAATCGCTTACTGTTAACTATACATTTGTGAACAGTATCTGCTATTTTTTAGGTAATCACGCGTGTTGTCTCCAAATAAAATAGTTCCAATGCAGGGGACGGAATAAACGGATGTTGTATTAAGAAGTTCGTCTCGAGCATGTGCATAATGGATGCATTCGAGAAAATAATGTGACGTCGTTTCCTGATGTCCGCATACACATAACGGGGATGTAACAATATTACGTCTGAAAAGATGGTCGTTTAAGGCTCTACAATTTGTACGTAAGCGCGTTTGTAACATTTTAGAGCGTCTTTCACCGTACGAGGATATGGAATTTTGAATCGGTCGATCAATGTTAATTTAAATGAATGGATCGATTCAGCGATTTTGGCGTCGTCGGAAATAATGAATTAGGATGGGAAACTCTCAGCCAACGAAGACGTAAACATAAACTAATATTAATGTATCAAATAAAATCAAACAATGTTCCGAACTACTTATATTCCCTTGCTCCCGCAACAGTTGGATCGCATAGCAATTACTCATTAAGGAATTCGGCACATCTCCAGCCAATTCAAGTGCGAACGTCACTGTATTCAAATTCGTTTTTACCGTCCACTGTATCCGAATGGAATAATCTAATATCTCTTATGTATATATATTGTGTGTGCTAGTTAGCTTTGCAGAGGTACTGCTGTTTTGTGCATAATATTTTTATTTCATTTTATGATATCTTTTTGTACCATTTTATACATAGGCAGAGGTGCAGCTGTTTTGTGCATAACTTGTGGGTGAAAATTTAACAGCAAACTTTAATTTTCTTCAAAATATGTGAAAATTTACATGCTAGTCATTCATATCTTGTTTGTTAACTATACGCGTACTTGTACAAAAATAATATGTCTATTAAATGGGTTCTACATGTCAGATGATGTCAAAACTATGTTTTTTTTTATTAAAAAAAGTGTTCTTACCATCGTATGATTAAGCAACACAATACCTTATACGTAAATGTATCTCATAATTATACATGCATATGGGCTTTGAAACAAAAGTTAAGTTTTACAGAGTAAATGTTAAATTGCTACAACAACAAGATTGCAGACATATTGCATTTTTCTCGTTATGCTATGCCTTTAGGTAAACAAATATTGCATTATGTGTTGTGACATATATATTATATTATATATATATATATATATATATATATATATATATATATATATATATATATATATATATATATATATATATATATATATATATATATATATATATATATTGTCTGTTATGTTAATCTGTTATCCAAGTCAATGATTCTCTGGGTTTTTACAGTTTGATTTACAGTTTTTGTTTTACAAATCATTATTGTCAATGATATTTCAATTAATCTCATAATTTCTTTTTGCAATTATAATGTTGATCTATTACCTATTACGTTTGTCGGTGATCCTAGTCAATAATTCTCTGTGATTTATAGTTTGATTAACAGTTTTTGTTTTACCAATCATTTGTGTCTATAAGATCTCAATTAATCTCAAAATTGCTGTTTTGTGCAGTTATAATGTTGATCTATTGTATGTTATGTTTGTCTGAGATCCTAGTCAATGATTATCTGTGATTAACAGTATGCGTTTTGCCAATCATTTTTGTCAATTAAACTTTATGATCTAACAAAAAGTGTGTGTTGTCAAATTTATATATATATATTTTGTATATATTTTATTTATTCCAGTCTCATCCATATACACATATTTACAGATACATGTATTCAGCCATTCTATAAGAATTATAAGAGACTATAAATATATTAAAACATACTAAACATACTAAAACACACATCATAATAGTTGAAAGCAAGATTATGCTAAGAAACAAAGCCAGTGTTCAACAATCTAGCAGAGCATCTTGAAATCTTTAGATATATTGGTTTGATAAAAACGCAACAACTAATTTAGAGTATGGCTTATAAAAATATAATAGTAACACTAAAACTTGTTATTTAAAAAAGTATGTCAAATCAATTTATACCATCTGTTTTAAATCTAGAAATCAAACAGTGGCCATGTTTTATATACATGTAAAATATATATTTACAGTAAAAATCGTATCATTATTAAAATATATACCCACTAAAAAATTTACTATATAACGTGTTATTTCTCAGTTTCAATATATCACAGCAGGTATTTGCAAGGACCCTAACATTGTCTGGGTAAACATGAATACAAATTTAGCATTATCATTCATATCTTGAATACCAGGGTCTAAAAACTGAGCTTTCTGGTAAATAACATTTCGTATTTGATTATAAAAAGGACATACAAGTTAAACATGCATTTCCGTCTCTACTAAGTCTTCACAAAAAGGACATGTTCATTCAGACACTGGTAAGTTAATGTAACGACCTGTTTCAATTCTAAGTGGTGCTACACCACATCTAAATTTAGACAATGCAGACCTATGACAGAATGGCATTTGTATTTTACAATAAAGCTCTGTATAATAACTATTCTAAAATAATCTATATGTTCTAAGTTTATTATGGTTTGAGCCATTTACACCCGAGTCTCTATTCAAATCAGTTTGCCACTGAGCAATATGACTATTCATTAGTGCTGTACATACATCATTAAACATCTTATTTTTATCAAAAGGTAACATTAAATACATATTCAAATCCATTGAACATAGCTTATCTTTTACAATGAAAGGCCAATTTTTACATCTAGCATTCCCTTTATCTACTGACCAGTTAAATATTTTCTTATTTGTCCTACTATCATTATACAATAAACATCTATGCCAATGGTTAAAAACAGACTTCAACTGATCTTTAATAATTGGTTTCCAACCCATATTACCTTGCACCGCAACATTGGGTGTATATTTACCAGTACCAAGGTAGAACCTCATAGCTCTTTGGTGAATAGCATTTATACATGAAAAGGTTCGAACACCCTACACGGATGAAGCATATGTAATTACTGGTACAACACAAGAATTCTATAGCTTTGTATATACATCATAGGCAGGGCTATAGATAACAAGCGTATGTGCGTTATTACGCAATTAAAATAACCAGAAACGTAATTAAATTCAAAATCAAGCGTACAAAAACGCAAATATAAATTTAATAACGTAATTCCCGTAAAAAACCTTGCGTCACGAAACGCAATTCTTACAAACACCGGGCGTATTTTTTAAGACTGGTTATTTCCCATACAAAAATGTACCGGATAGTTTATATGCTGTCCTATGAAGAAAAGAAGGCAGTCTTTCCAGCGGTTATCAACCTTTGGGGTAAATTACTGTTCGTACTTATTCGTAGACCCGTCCGATTTCTACTTTCATTTTCTTAAAATATCAAAATGGCCACTCGTGGCCGTAGAAAGAGAATCGTCACACAAACAAACATCTAAGACAGGTATTTACGCCAGAATATTGGGGAAACCGAAAGCTTCTGTGCTGCTTTGCTGAACGATCTGTTGAAAGATGTGATCATTTCTCCCGAGAATTTAGTTCGCCCGTTATTATCGGAGATTTTGAATGAGGTTGTTAAACCCAAAAAAACACGTTATGGGTAGTGTAAGTGAAAAAACTTTTAAAAAGTGGTGAAACAAACACCCGTGGCTGGTGATTGATATGGAAAGTGGAGTTATAAATGTACATTATGCACAAACATGAAAAGTAAATTAAAACTAACTAATGTTGCTATATTTATTTTTCACATGCACATGATAATATAGTAATCTTAGTAGATTTTTATTATATTATATATGTCATTCCCTAAATTACCCAATTGAGTTTTAAAAAAAACGGGGGTGAAAAAACCCAATTAAGCTCAACAGAAGGGGGTTAAATTTTTTGCTAAAATCTATTGAATTTACAAAAACCCTATTGTTGTCAAAACAGGGGGTGAAAAACCCAATTACCCAAAAAATTATCTATAGCCCTGATCATAGGGTAGACTACCGAATGATTTGTACTTAGCAATTAGTAGCCCTAAGGAATGACCAGCACACTGAGCTACCATCTTAGCTGTAATAATATAATCTAAATGTTCGGTCAGGGTTCAGCAAAGATAAATATATTTACTAGAATATTCAATTTTACAATCTCCACAACTATAAACAAAGTTTGACCTTGGAAATGAGTTTGGTATAAAGTGTACTACATTACTTTTATTAAAATGAATGCCCATTTCATTTCTTACACTCCATGTATTGCGCATTGTTAACATATCTTGCAAATCGTTCTCATTCTTAGCAATCAATACAATGTTATCAGCGTATAATAATATGCAAATATTTTCAATGTCAATTTCAATCCCTTTATGCATATTTTTTAACATAATAGCAAGGTCGTTAATAAACAAATTAAAAAGTATCGTATACAACGAACATCCTTGCCTCACACCAGTATTCACATTAAACCAATCAGTACACATACCATTTACTCGTACACAAGCTGATACATCTTTATAAAGGGCCCTAACTGCAGAGAGCATCTTGGTTGACATGCCACATTCATATAGCTTACGCCAAAGAATAGGTCTATAAACAGAGTCAAAAGCTTTTCGAAAGTCAATGAATGCTCAAAATGTAGATTGTTCTTTTTCCTTGTATCAATTATATTAGTGAGACTCGATATATGGTCGACAGTACTACGCTTTTTACGAAAACCATTCGCTCGTTAACAATTAGACCACTACTTTCAGTCCACTTTACAATTTGTTCGTTTAAAATACTGCTGTACATCTTGTACATAGTGGGAGCAAGAGCTATCCCACGGTATGACATGGGGTCTTTGGGATCTTTAATACCCGACTTAGGAATAGGGTTTATAATACTCTTTGACCAAACATGTGGCACACAACCAGTTTGAAAACAAACATTAAAAATACTATGTAAAACTATTATAGAAACATCATTTTTTAAACTTCTGTAGGAAAACAGTCAATTCCAGATGCTTTTCCTAATTCAGCCTTTTCTACACCTTTAACAAATGCAAATATACTTATATCAGCATATAAATCAACATTGTAAACAGAATCGGTTCTCAAATTTGAATTATCAACATCATTTAAATCTGTGATACTATTACTTTTAAGTAGTGAACTGAAATCAGTTTTCTATTTATTCAATACAAGCTTAACATCCAGGGGTGTAGCTGCTATAAGGCACAGCAGGCCCGGGCCTACAACTTTTTTTGAAACATGAAAAAAATAAAAATGCTTCAGCTTCGAAAAACGCATTAAAATGTTGACCCTGAGGGAGGTGAAGTGTTAGAAATCTGTATTTCATATTGGCATAAACCTCAGACAATTGATTTTGGTCGGGCTCGAAGGACATATCTTCCAATTATCAACTCTACTTCTTTCCTTGTGCCTAGATTCTAGCTCGCTTCTTTTCACATTAGTTAATTGCTGTTACAAGTCTACATAGATCTACACGTAGATCTGCTTGTCTCCATTTGAACACTACATTGAGTTGTAATTAATTATCGTTTGATTTTTAATAAACATTCTGAATGTTGTTTATGACCGCGGAAATCTAAAATGGAGAACTTGCCCCCGTATCCCGACTCATTGACTGAATACAGGTTTGGTCCCTTGATGCCGAACAAAAATGTGCCGTTTTAGACATGCAGACATTATTATGTTAAAAAATTCCCATGGTTTGACTTGTGAATAAGTGGAGTGTAACACTTTTAAATGTTTCTCTGTTCCATATTGTTTAAAAATGTTGTTCTCTGGTATAAAGATTAAACAGTAAAATTTAGTTATCTAACATTGAGATAAGACAGTAACATATCAAACAAAAAAGGCCAAAGTCTTATATTTTCTTATCTTGTTATTTGTCTAGATATGCTTTAAATCTCATCACAGGCGTTATAGGATTAACATTTTTTCAGAGGGAGGACCCCCGGATCCCCCGTTTTTATGTATCATAACCGGGCCTACAGCTCAAAAAATGCTAGCTACGCCCCTGACATCATTGGGTAAACTACCATCATCTAAAACTATCTGCATTGGAATTAGAGCTGCAACGATTCGATCCGATTCATCGAAAATCGATTCGAAATGCTTCGATTCGATTACGATACCAAACCTACCAAATTCGATTCGATTCTTTAAAATATATACATATATACATAAATACGTAAAGAACGCTGTATTCTGACTATTGATACGGGATTGTGAAGGTTTTATGTTTACCTGTAATTAGGACCCGCGCGATTGGTTGCTTATTACTTTAATCATCCAATCAATAAGCGTGTTAAGGTCTACTTTCGGAAAAAGCGTCAAAATGGCTGAACAAGTTGTTTCCGACAAATTGAAATTATCAGATGCGCCTAAGTGTGGCAGTATTTTGGGTTTGGTAGCCCTACCGATAAAGCAAAGTGTAAACTGTACTTCACGGATGTGGCGTACGCAAAGTCCGGCTTAACCACTAATCTAATGCAACATGTCAAACAAAAACATAACGTTGATTTAGCAAGACTAAGAGGTCGCACAAGTGTAACTTCTGAAGTCGCGAGCCAGAAAAGTAGTTCTATTTCTGTTGGAATTTTGTTAAGTTTATCAGAGAATGTGATTTGTCCTACAGGTAACAGGTGATGCTGTCATGTCACAATGGCAGACATGCTTATTGCGGTTTTGGGTAAAAGTATTATGTGATAGTACTACCATTCAACTGATTCCAGATACGTTCTTATGATTATTTATTTATTTTTTATATTATTGTGTAATCAACACAATCTTCTAGTCAGAAGTTTTTATATTAAAATTCCTAATTTGCTTTTCTTTTTAATGTGTTTTATTGAAATCACATTTGAACAGAAATGTTAATTTTGAGGCATAAGAGTGAATATATGATAAAACTAGGTTTAAAGATGAATCGAATCGAAAAAATCGGTATCGGAGTGTCTGAAATCGAAATCGAATCGAATCGAGCTGTTGGTGAATCGTTGCAGCTCTAATTGGAATACATTTTTACGATACGAGGCGATACCAGTATTACCAATAGTTTCCCAAAATTGATTATCATTATTCTCTAAATCAGTTAAAATATCATTTTGTACTTTATATACATGAGTTCTCTTGGAGCGTTGCACCAATCTATCAAAACATTTACGCAAAACAGAGTATTCTTGTTTAAGAGTTATTTTAGTAGCTATATTATTACATTTCAACCACCTGTGCTCAGCCGCACATAGACTTTTCCAACTATCAGTTAATTCTTGGTTCCACCATGGTTTGCGTCTGTTATTTAATAACTTTACATCATCACTTGGGTCAATAGTTTTAAAACTCAACTTCCCATACACTTCAGCTTTAACAATTTTACACCAACCATCATAAGCAATATCAAGATCTGGGCCCGTATTCACCAAACAATTCTTAGACTTAAGTCTAAGAATAAAGAATATTCCTTCAATTAATAAATATTCAAATATTGCTTGAATGTTTAGTCAAACTTGGCATTAAACACCTCAATCATTATCATTCTTCATGTACACTATTTTGTTGATGACAAAATCACCTGTGGAGGCCTGTAAATGTTCAAACACTGAACGCATTTGTCTTGGTTCCTAGTCTATTCTTTATTCTTCGGTCTAAGAATGGGTTTGTGAATATGGGAGCAGATTGTAACCTTAGACCCTGCTCAAGGTTATTGATAACTGAATTAATCTGTGTAGTGACATTGTCACTAGCTAGAAAGTTATCAGGAATGCTCTGTAAATATAATTTAATAAAACCTGGAGCACATACTTCTGGTTCACTTGAATTGGGAGTAGACTGCAATCGGATGTCAATATTCAAATTCCAATTTAACACAGAATGATCTGGTACATTTCTAGGTAAAACGTTTCTTACATCTATTTCATTAATAAGGTTTGACGTACGAATTACATTAAAGTCAGTAAAGTGATGCAAGTACTCATGGTTTACAAGACAACAGTCTACTACGGAGCATCCTTTTACTGACACAGATGTAAAATCATTTACAGAGTAGTTTCGTCCATTCAAAATACACATATTACAATCAATAAGAAACTGTATTAAATGGTCTCCATATGAGTTTCGTGGTTCAATATTATCCACTCCAGCAATCAATATCGCCACATCGGCTGTTAAAATCTCCGCAGACAAATAATAAACCCCTTTTTGGATACTCATACATATTTTGTAACAATTCGTTATAAAAAGTGGTAAAATCTGAATAACGAGAAGAGTTTTTAGGTGGAAGGTAACACAAACACATGTAAAAATATTAAAATGTTCTCTCTTGTGTTTAAATTCTAACCATAAAATACCATCGACAGAATTATTTACTATTGTTACATCGAATTCTGACAAAAGACTATTTCTAATTAAAAAACCTACACCACCAGAGCCATGCTTGGCATTTCTATGAATATCTTTTCTATTATGTTTAAAAAAATGTATAATTATCAACCTCAATGCTAGCATTTCCTAGTAAATGTGTTTCAGCAATTCCAATTATATCATAATCAAGAAAAGTAATACAGTTTTTTCTAAGAACATGATTATCTGATGTATTGCATGAACTCCACCCACGGACATTCCAGAATCCACACTCATGTATTACTTGAATTTCCCAGTACATTCAGTTTATTTCAGCATACATCTTCGTGATGAATATGAATTCTTATATATTTCAACACCAAAATGCCATCACTGGGTAAGATTTACTACAGTATGATCTATTTGTAGCTGTCTTGAAAAAAACCTAGCACGTTATACATAGTAATCAGTTAAAGACCTAAGCCATCCGGTAATGGCTGAATCAGTGTACCACGAAATTCGCGCTGTAAACAAATAGTATTTGTCAGAAATTGTAATCCACTGGAACGTTTCAATAGGAAAGACATTTGTCTTTCGAAGTTTAAAGTTTAAATATCGAATGCATGATGTATACGTTGAAATCAGACTCGGAGTCCTTACCTTTCCGTTATACACCAATCGATTGTATATATATTTTATGTTGTTATTGTTTATTTACCTTTCAGTGCTGCAAAATGGAAGAGGACAGTGTGTTCTGAAGATTCTACTGCATGTATGTGCATGCTTAACTTGGTACATGTTGTTTAAGTACAAAATAAACCAGCATTGAAAGTTTAACGTCAACAAGACGTTTTGATTTGTAAGATATTAAACGGTAAAATTATTGCTTTGTCGTGTTTTATTTTATTTTTACCGCACAGTATTTAACAATGTCTCTATACCTTTTTGTACACAAACTGTCGAAATTGACAGTCAAAATCTACTTTGAGATGACCCCCGATTGCGCACATCTATAAATAGACATGTAAACTGGACCTGCTCGACAAAGATCGGAATAGGATACGTTGGATGCGTTGTTTACATGCGTAATTTACAAACTTATACATACTCGGTTTCATTCAAATTGGACTTAAATTGTAGATAAAAGAATTTCATCCCACGAAAAAAAGAGAAATTTGTCTAACGCAAGTGTTGAATTTGCTGCGAAATGCAAAAAGACGACCGGAACTGAATGAATTACTGTACTGATAGAAAATCCTTCAATCCAGCAATCCTTCAATTAAATCTATTTAACCTTCAACATGTGTAATACAAAACACATTTTACAACTTTGCGCTTTGTTGACTTACTCTTTGTGAGATACAAACTCTGACTACTAAAAGACTGTTTCCGTTATTGCTTCAAATATAAAGTATACAATGCAACTCTCGTTGTATGAGCACGGGTGGCCTAGTGGTCTAAACGGTAAACTGTTCTTCCAAGACTCAAGGGTTCAGTGGTTCGAGCCCAGTTGATGGTTACTTTGTTTCTTTTTAAAATTGTATTCTTGTTTTCTAAGTGGAGCTTTTAAGATCAAATGTTTTCATTTATCAATATAAAGCATTTAATGACAAACTTCAATTTATGACAAAATCTGTGAAAGTGCCCCTTTAAGACACATAAATAGTAATGTTAACCAATGTATTTAAATATTCGTCTTAAATGTTATAAGTTTTGATTTTACGACCGATATTACCTTATTCTCGTGTTCCATAACAACTGTAATTACGATTGCAATTATCAAACAAGCCAAATGCGTTTTTGCTAAGCAAGACATTGCATGTATAGAATTATCTTTAAAAACATAAGCAACTTTAAATATATTGTCATTTAATCATGAAGGCAGCCATTTTTTTATAAATTCTAGTTCGGCAGCGTTTTTAACTTTGAACTGATATTAAGCATCCGTTTTATGAATGTTTTCAACAGGTTGTATTTAAACATTTGCATGAGAATGGCCAATACATTAAAAGTGTTGGTATTATTAGTTACACTGTAGTAATTGATAGTGTATGGGATATACACCTCGGTAATTCCATACAATACGAGAGCGACTCTTTGGTAAAGAGTCCGAATGAAAATTTTGTACAACTTAAGATGGTGGCACCATTGAGCCGTAAACGAATATTGTACCCTGGCTGCTGCGCTGAGGTGAGATACGCGTGTATAAACCACTGCGCTTACCGGACAGTAATTGAAAGGCTATAAGCAATTGAATTGTTTTAACACTTGCGGTATTGTTACAAAATAAAATATGAATAGGAATGTCTGAGGTATTAAATATTAGAACGAACTACATTTGTATTCATTGTTTGCAAAATGATTTAAAGCCATGTACATGTTATGTTTTATTCGCTTAGATTAAATATTTATTCTTCGGTTTCTCATGAAAGTATGACAGAGTGTATTTTATAATAAAACAGTAACCGTGTGCAGTTAAACACAGTTATTCTTAAATAATTCGTTTATGTATGCTCAAGGGTACGTGAAAATATGGCAAAAATACAATGCGTTTTATCAAAAGCGATTGCATGTCAGTAAGGTGTTTGTTATGTCTGATTGTAACACGCGTGAATGAAGTGAATATTTAGGTTCACTTAAGTTTGTATTTATCCATAAATGAACTCACAATGAAAAGATATAACTGATCTACACCAACTTGTAGCATGGAATAATAAATTTTTGAATGACCTTCGAGATAGATGGTATTATATAACTTTGAAACAGTTTTCTTCAATACGTGTCAGTCAAGTCAGATTATGAAAATCAAATACAATATAAATGGCAAATCATGTAACCAAATACTTCTAAAGCAATTCATTCCGAATTTCTATCCGTTAGCTATATATATATATTACATATTTTATTGTTCGATTAATGTATATTTTAGTCTGTGTGGTGAATATGTTTGTTTGGACAAATTAACACATTAATTAAACGTGCTGTTTCCAAAAATAAAAATAAAATAAAAAAATATGTATTGACATTATGGAACTGCTCCTTTTTGCGACGACGGTTCAAAATTAAAGTAATCGATACATATTATGTCGATGTTAACATTATATTTGATAATATGCCAGAAGAAAAATATAAATCACGTAGGGCAAGTAAAAGTGACAAAACGTTTGCAATCAGCTTACCCACTTGAATTAAATGATAATATTCTAAATGTTGGAACAATTTCTAAAAATAAATCGATTAATTCATTTTCTCTGTTTAGTTAACGTCTAAGAAATAAACGTTCACATGGCATTAGGAAAAATGGTAACTTAAGGCGGAAATTTAAACGTCTGCTTTCTTTAAATGATTGCTACACATTATTACAAAATGGGGGTAAACATAAATTACTAAGTGCACTTTGCTCTCTTTCTGTTTCTCCGTTGGCGCATATTGATAAGGAATGTAAACTTATTTTACTTCAATCTGACCCTCTATATGAATGTGCTTGTATTATTGAATCTTTCACTGACTACTATCTTAAACCTTTTATTGAAAATGTACTTAACAAAACTAGAAATCGTATCAAAATTGAGTTTTGTAACAAAGGTCTTGATTTAATTGACCTTCCTAAAATATTCAATGATAAAAATGTACGTCGGTTTATTCCCCCTTATTTCCGCAATACTGAATCACCACTTATTTGCTACAAATATAGTAAACCTGTAAGAAGTATCGTTTTTAATTATAATTCTATTTCCACAGATATAAATGTAATAAGAAATTGTCCTACATTATGTGACTGTACTTGTTCTAAATATATACATTTATATGGTCCAGTTGGACATGTTATTACTGGGGACCTTAATTTCATTCAAAATAAAAACCTTAGAAATTTGCTGCGCAGAGGCCCTAAGTACAGACTGCCTATTCCTGTTGATTTTGATGACTGCATTAAGAATATTGTAACATCCTTACATGATTATTGCACTAAATGGTGCAGGAAGGAAAATGCTGAAATTACTGCACTCAATGATTGGAAAACAAAAATATTTAGTATGGCCATGAATAAAATATGTTTTTATGACACACATCCTTTGGCCCTACCTTATTCACCTAAATTTAATAAACAAAATCTCTGTAAATTGCTTGAAGACTTAAAATCTAAATTCGTCTTAGTTTCTGCTGATAAGGCTGCTAATAATGTTATAATAATATGACGAGTGTTTTATGTTCAAACTATTTCACAAGAACTTTCACAAACTACATCATATTGTGAGTACAATAAGCAACCTAATGAAATTATTACCGACCATATTGCCCAATGCATAAAGTTAAATGTAATAGTCAATATTACTGACAAGAAATTGCCATCACTTTACTGGATACCTAAATTACATAAGACGCCATATAAAAGTCGTTTTATCGCTAATTCAGTGTCTTGTACCACCAAACAATTATCAGTGTATCTTACATCTGCATTGAGTGCTATTAGATATCATATAGCTAAATTTTGTAAAAAAGTTTATGAAAATAGTAATATTAACCTATTTTGTTAAAAAAAACACCTTAGAAGTTATTGATAAAATTGAAAATAAAAAATATAAGGTGTCACAGGTAAGTACTTATGATTTTTCTACACTATATACAACGCTTCGTTACGCTTTAATAAAATCCAAACTTGTTTCTTTGATTGAAAAAACTTTTGCGAGAGAGAAGTGTTTGTATCTAGCTTTAAACACTAAAACAGCTTTTTTTACTAATCAGGTGTTGGATAATTACATCATTTGGACTGGTCTTGACTTTTGTGCAGCACTTACTTTTCTTTTGGATAACTTATTGTTTGAATTTAATGGTAAAATATTTAAAAAAAATATTGGCGTTCCTATGGGTACTAATTGTGCGCCACTTATAGCTGACCTTTTTTTATATTGTTATGAAAGCGAATTTATGTTAGAATTATCTAAAACTAAGCAAGTAGATTTGATTAATTGTTTTAACCTTACTAGTTGGTATATTGATGACATACTTAATTTAGATAATCCATTATTTGAACAATATATTCACAAAATCTACTCAAAAGAACTAGTCTTAAATAGATCGTGTATATCCAATACAGACGCTGCGTATTTAGACTTACATTTAACTAGTAATAATAATTTGTTCAAAACTAGTTTATACGACAAACGGGACGATTTAACTTTGAAATTGTGAATTTTCCGTTTCTAGATGGCAACATCCCTAAAGGACCTTTCATATGGTATTTACATTTCGCAGTTGGTACGTTATGCCAGAGCATGTTCGTGTATTAAAGATTTTAATGATCGTAATCTAATATTAACTAAAAACTTGCTAAAACAAGGCTTTTTGTATCATAACCTAAGAAATAAATTTGCTAGATTTTACTCTAAGTATGGTGATTTAATTTCAAAATATAATGTTTCTTTAAAATGGCATTTAAATAATGGAATCTCCCATCCATCATTTTACGGAGATGTTTTGAAGCGTGTCCGCAAATTAAAATATGTTAAACCAAATGTTCATATTAAACATTTCAATTTAATTAACTTGTTTTTATCAAAAGGATACGATGCTTTTGTACTTAAAAACACGTGTTTGATGGTTTTCGATTCACTATATCTTTCTTCCCTTAAAATTTGGAATCATTAGTGATATTATAGGCATTTTTCATTGTTGTATAAAATTGTGTCATTGTATCGTATTAACAAATCTGCATGAAAACTACATTATAGGCATTTTTCACTGTTGAATAAAATTGTGTCATTGTGTCGTATGAACAAATCTGCATGAAAACTACATTTTGACTCAAATCGTACATCTAATCATTTCTGTCTTCAGTTGTCAAAACACCTATATACTGTTTGATTCCAATAATGTCGCTTTAATGGAATTACCATTTTTATTCATTTGCTTCTTAATATTAAATCACCTAAACTTGTTTTATTAGAAGCACAGCCCCATTATTATTTTTATTTAGTACTGCCCCTGGAAAATGTTCACGTCATTATATCATTATGGATTTTTGTGACGTCATACGACCGACTTTCCCAGTTGTAATCTACATGCATAGGTCATTGTGTTTATAACGTTCCATTTTATTTATATTTTCTCTCTGATAGGCGTTTCTTGTTTGATTTAATTATTTTTATTTTTTTAGCAGTCACATAAACAACCAAGCTATGTAATATGGAATTTTTACACCCATTATTGCTGCTTCTTCCTGTATTTGCGCGATTATTATCTGAGATATTAACTTCATGACGCTATATTCTCAAATCTTTTTCTATAAAGAAGGAATGTAGTTGACAATTGTTAATAGTTTTATTTGATCGTGCAAAAAGTTGTAACTCTGTTACTCTTGTATCTTCAATGCAATTGAATAATTAAATAAAAATTAAATTGAATGCGTTTTCCCTTTTATTATTGTTTAATTTGAGTTACAATGCTATGACGTTAAATTGTGTTTATACTTAAATGTATTATGAATATTGCTGGGCCAAGTGTGAGGTTGAGCGCTCTATAACCAGGTTTAAACCCCAATGCTTTGCATTGACCGTTCCAAGGCGGTGACCCCAGCTTTATTCATAGTTTGTGTTTATGTTGGTTTGTATTGTGCTGTATTGTGCTGTTTTGTACTGTTTGGGCTATCGGTCACTTGCCTTGAATAAAGGACCAACTAATTGTTTTAATGAAAATTCAATACTGCTCCAGCAGCTGGAGTTTCACTTCTTTATATTGTGTATGTGATCATCAATAGCTTTAATTTGCTATGTAATGTTTTATTCGCTCACTGCCTCATTAGAATGTGAATGATCAGTTCCATATTGAGACTGATAATTGGCAACACATGTGTCCACATACTAAATATTAATTTACAATTCGCAATTGTTCAATTAAGACTTGCCTTGAACCTGAAACTTGTACTCAACTTGAACGCGTTTTGTTTTTAAAACAACATCCCCGTTGATGTTGCATAAACACGATAGTTTTTCATTTCACTTGGAAACGGTCATTGAAATTATGTTATTTTCTCCATACATTAAGGTGTGTTTGCACAAATTATTAATTGACTTTGGCATAACAGGTCCCTACACACAATGACAACTTTTGTCGCAATAATTGTCGAATTTAAATTATATTCCGACTGGTAATGGTGTGTGTTCATGTAGTCAACACTGTTGTGTTTTTTTTTTCGAATAAGCTTAGATAAAAACATGGGGAATAAATCGTTGGTTGATTGAAAGAATACACAAACAATAAAAACCCAGTAGTAGGAAAATAGGAATTTGTTTATATTGATGTAATAATCAATATTTAAAATGATTATTGTTTAAGATAAAAAAGTGTCTGTAAAAGCAAATTATGAATTGACTTTGGCATCACAGTTTTTTTAGATTAAACATAAGGACAACTGTTGTCGAAATAAAATTATATTTTAACTTCAATTATATTCTGACTGGTAAAAGTGTGTGTTCATGTAGTCAATACTGTTTTTACGAATAAGCTTTGATAAAGACATGGGCAATAAATTGTTGGTTGATTGAAAAAACACACAAACAATAAAAACCAGGATTAGGAAAATAGGAATTTGTTTGTATTAGTGTAACAATCATTGTTTAAAACTAGTATTGTTTAAGATAATAACGTGTCTGTAAAAGCAATATTAAAACAAACGTATTGATCAACGATATTGTAAACAACATGACTTTAAACAAAAACAAAGCACAATTAATTTATTCAAATATAGTAAAAAATGAAATTCCAGGAGATCATGATAACATCCACACTCTTTTATTTAAAGTTAAAGAACTGATTTACTATAAAATACAGGAAAATGCGTGCAACACAACATTAAACATAGACTTGAATGAAGCGTCCGCCTTAGAACGGTCAATTCACAAATTTGGGGAGGGGATAAACCATTTTGACGGCGCTTAACGTCGTGTTTAGCCCAGTAATGATCGCTTAAATGGGAAGCAAAGACATTTTAAATAAATAAAATACACAAATACACTTCAATGATTAATTCTGATGTCAACGACTGAGAACGGTCAATATAAAATGCAGTGGGGGCTTAAACCGGTCGAAAGGCGTGCGGAACCTCACACTTGGCCGAGAATTTATCACAAATTGCTTTACGTCCCGTAATATAAACACATATTTAGTCTATAGCTCACCAATTATTGATCGCTTTCGAGCATGCGCACAAAATGTGTCATTTCAAATCGCGTGATAGTTCTTTCGCATACGTATCTATAAAGACTAACACGGGAACACAATGTAAATTATTTTATTTCATCACTAAGGATCGTTTAATGTGATAAGTTTCACATCAGTTTATGGCGTTCGTTAGACGTAAACAGTTTTGGATTCACAGGTCACAATTAGAAATATATAAAGGATGAGCTGTCTTCTGACTCAATTAGAAAACAATGTTCACAAATGATCAATGATATAGTGTTGCTTATAAATGGCCTGCCTGAAAGATAACACGGATATGATATAGCGACGGTTTATACACATGAAAAACCAGTGCCATTATTAAAAAAATCCATTGACGGATGCTCTGCTGTATGCAGTTGTACGGAAGTATGTCATTTGTTTTCCTGTTCTTTGGAATTTATGTTGGCGAATACCGCATCAATAATACAATCTTTTTTTTTTAAATGCTAGAATAGGGGCGTTGCGTGTTTGTAACGTGTGTTTTCAAAATATGTTATTACTATAATGATTCAAATCTTTGAAATTTAATTAAATAGTGCCATGAGGACAACATAAATCAAAGTACACATTCGAGGATTCGTGGAACTGTACACATGCTTGTCAAATACACCCACAATATAACATCTTACTGATAGCTAATCTACCAATCCTGCAATTAAACCTATATTACCTTTAACATGAATAATACAAAACACATTTTACCACTTTTCAACCACATATGCGTTTTGTTGACAAACACTATGTGAAATACGAATTCTGAATAGTAAAAAACTGTTTCCGTTATTGCGCCAATCATGCAAATAAATGCAATGCTGCGTAAAATAGTGGTGCAAAACAAAAAACATTAAAAGAACATACTGTCCATTTTGCAAATAAGCAATACGATGTAAAACGCATAGAGAAAAAGGGTGAAACATACATTCCTTAAATCAATGTTCAGCGTACCGGGTATTTTTATGTGAATGTTCTGTCGCCCATAGATCCAATGTCACCGGCATAACAACGAACATAAAAGCCAAATAACAAATCATGTATTTAACAATGATAGCGAACAACGCGTCGGGCGTCATTTCATACCCTGTCATATAGTCACATGGACTCGACAGTAAAAATATCTCAGTGTTCAGCATTTCTGAAAACAATTGTAACTTTTAAAACATTATACAAAAACATTACGTCCGCCATACGAAAACAAACATGAACACAGCAAACGGCAACGGACGCTGCATAGAAATTTGGCCTATCAATAATTACTCACAAGGACCAAGATTATTATGGTTTAATTTGTTAATATCGACATAGATATTATAGCCGGTATCCAGGTATGTTCAGTGCACGTTTAAAAAAAGCACCATTTAGCCACGGGTGATATCACCACCAGCTTGACTCGACAAAAGCATAACCAGGCGCCCCAGACCACGTAACCGCTACATTCAAAAGATCTGAAAATCGTTTTAATCTCACTATTAAGTAGTCTCATACAGTCAACGTCAAAGATGTCTATAGAACGTCACTAAAACCGATGTTACTAACCGCTAAAACCTGATTTGATTTGTAAAAAAAGTTAAAGCGCTTCCTAAAACAACATATATTATAATATTATTATATATTTTGTTTTTCAATGCATGACATTTTCAGTTTGCCAAACGGTAAACAAGTCCCTTTAATGGATTTGAAAATGTTTGCAATCAGCAGACTGAGTAAACAAAATTCTTTGAAATTCGCCAATTATAATCAAATTGATTTTCCAATTGCATCAGCAGAAGAAAACTTATATCATTTCTACACACACCATGTGTATTTGGCCTTAATTCAGAGGAGGAGTACTGTACATAAGACCGGTTGATGTAGCTAAATGTGGGTAATATGCATCTTTCTTGGTGTCTTTTATCTAATACATCGACTGATGTAGCTAAATGTGAACAATATGCATCGCTATTGGTGCTAAATGTCTACTACATCGATTAATGTAGCTACATGTGTACAATATGCATCGTTCTTGGTGCTTAATGTCTACTACATTGATTGATGTAGCTAAATATGTACAATATGCATCGTTATTGGGGCTTAATGTCTACTACATCGATTAATGTAGCTAAATGTGTACAATATGCATCGTTCTTTGTGCTTAATGTCTACTACATCGATTGATGTAGCTAAATGAGCACAATATGCATCGTTCTTTGTGCTTAATGTCTACTACATTTATTGATGTAGCTAAATGTGTACAATATGCATCGTTCTTGGTGCTTAATGTCTACTACATTAATTAATGTAGCTAAATGTGTAAAATATGCATCGTTCTTGGTGCTTAATGTCTACTACATTGATTGATGTAGCTAAATATGTACAATATGTACCGCTCTTGGTGCTAAATGTCTACTACATTTATTGATAGAGCTAAATGTGTACAATATGCATCGTTCTTGGTGCTTAATTTCTACTACATTAATTGATGTAGCTAAATGTGTACAATATGCTTCGTTCTTGGTGCTTAATTTCTACTACATTTATTGATGTAGCTAAATGAGCACAATATGCATCGTTCTTGGTGCTTAATGTCTACTACATTAATTAATGTAGCTAAATGTGTACAATATGCATCGTTCTTGGTGCTTAATGTCTACTACATTTATTGATAGAGCTAAATGTGTACAATATGCATCGTTCTTGGTGCTTAATGGCAACTACATTGATTGATGTAGCTAAATGTGTACAATATGCTTCGTTCTTGGTGCTTAATGTCTACCACATTTATTGATAGAGCTAAATGTGTACAATATGCATCGTTCTTGGTGCTTAATGTCTGCTACATTTATTGATAGAGCTAAATGTGTACAATATGCATCGTTCTTGGTGCTTAATGGCAACTACATTGATTGATGTAGCTAAATGTGTACAATATGCTTCGTTCTTGGTGCTTAATTTCTACTACATTAATTGATGTAGCTAAATGTGTACAATATGCATCGTTCTTGGTGCTTAATGTCTACTGCATTGATTGATGTAGCTAAATGTGTACAATATGCTTCGTTCTTGGTGCTTAATGTCTACTACATTGATTGATGTAGCTAAATGTGTACAATATGCTTCGTTCTTGGTGCTTAATTTCTACTACATTTATTGATGTAGCTAAATGTGTACAATATGCATCGTTCTTGGTGCTTAATGTCTACTACATTGATTGATGTAGCTAAATGTGTACAATATGCTTCGTTCTTGGTGCTTAATGTCTACTACATTAATTGATGTAGCTAAATGTGTACAATATGCTTCGTTCTTGGTGCTTAATGTCTACTACATTTATTGATGTAGCTAAATGTGTACAATATGCATCGTTCTTTGTGCTTAATGTCTACTACATCGATTGATGTAGCTAAATGAGCACAATATGCATCGTTCTTTGTGCTTAATGTCTACTACATTTATTAATCGAGCTAAATGTGCACAATATTCATCGTGTTTGGTGCCTAATGTCTACTACATTGATTGATGTAGCTAAATGTGTACAATATGCATCGTTATTGGTGCCTAATGTCTACTTCATCGATTTATGTAGCTAAATGTGTACAATATGCATCGTTCTTGGTGCTTAATGTCTACGTCATCGATTGATGTAGCTAAATGTGTACAATATGCATCGTTCTTGGTGCTTAATGTCTACGTCATCGATTGATGTAGCTAAATGTGTACAATATGCATCGTTCTTGGTGCTTAATGTCTACGTCATCGATTGATGTAGCTAAATGTGTACAATATGCATCGTTCTTGGTGCTTAATGTCTACGTCATTGATTGATGTAGCTAAATGTGTACAATATGCATCGTTCTTGGTGCTTAATTTCTACTACATTTATTGATGTAGCTAAATGAGCACAATATGCATCGTTCTTGGTGCTTAATGTCTACGTCATCGATTGATGTAGCTAAATGTGTACAATATGCATCGTTCTTTGTGCTTAATTTCTACTACATTAATTGATGTAGCTAAATGTGTACAATATGCATCGTTCTTTGTGCTTAATGTCTACTACATTGATTGATGTAGCTAAATGAGCACAATATGCATCGTTCTTGGTGCTTAATGTCTACTACATCGATTGATGTAGCTAAATGAGCACAATATGCATCGTTCTTGGTGCTTAATGTCTACTACATTTATTGATGTAGCTAAATGTGTACAATATGCATCGTTCTTGGTGCTTTATTTCTACTACATTGATTGATGTAGCTAAATGAGCACAATATGCTTCGTTCTTGGTGCTTAATGTCTACTACATTAATTAATGTAGCTAAATGTGTAAAATATGCATCGTTCTTGGTGGTTAATGTCTACTACATTGATTGATATAGCTAAATGTGTACAATATTCATCGTTGTCGGTGCTTAATGTCTACTACATCGATTGATGTAGCTAAATGTGTGCACTGTTCATCGTTCTTGGTGCTTAATTTCTACTACATTAATTGATGTAGCTAAATGTGTATAATATGCATCGTTCTTGGTGCTTAATGCCATCTACATAAATTAATGTAGGTATTGTGTACACTTTTCATCGTTCTTGGTGCTAAATGCATACTACATTGATTAATGTAGCTAAATGTGCACACTATTCATCGTTATTGGTGCTTAATGTCTACTTCATTAATTGATGTAGCTAAATGTGTCCAATATGTACCGTTATTGGTGCTTAATGTCTACTACATACTACCTACGTCTTATTCCTTCTACAGTATCTTGATGACAACCTCTTGGAAAATATATTCCTTTAAAATAAACATTATAAAGGACACATTTTTCTTTTTGTATACTTTCTACTTCAAATTTCAGGACATAAAACGTTCGATAGAACAAAAACAGGAAAGCGACACCATATTCAACAAAACCTAGACTCAGAAGTGATAATTGTTTTTTTTAATTCAAATTAAAAACCAAACGTCTACGGCGAACTTCTAGATATTACGACAGTATTAAGCGTAAGTAATGCAGACATAGCATGCACGTGTTTCTTTCAAGAAAACATAACAAAGACAAGTATAAAATTCAGCAAATACTGTGCACTATAAAACAACCAAAATCCAAAGTTTTACCGTAAGCATATCCGAATCGAAAAAAATAACATACACAAGAACGTTAAAAACATAATTATGTAAAATCATTAATGTCATTTGTACAGCACGCGTATGAAAGAAAATAGATTAAGAGACTTTCAATTGATAGTTAAACTCAGGTTTCAGATGCCTGGAAGATAGTATCACTTTGATGTTTGTAGCCATTTGTACATGTTGATTCAAATTCAGTAAATACATTCGCTTTTTGTTCAACATATGAGCCTTGCTATGAGAAAACTGGGCTTAATGCATGTGCGTTAAGTGTCGTCCCAGATTAGCCTGTACAGTCCGCACAGGCTAATCAGGGACGACACTCTCCGCTTTTATGGCATTTTTAGTTTCAAAGAAGTCCCTCCTGACCGAAAATCAACTTTAGGCGGAAAGTGTCGTCCCTAATAAGCCTGTGCGAACTGCACCGGCTAATCTAGGACAATTTAGGCACATGCATTAAGCCCAGATTTCTCAAAACAAGGCTCATATTTAACCTAACCTAACACCTTAATGACGTGGCTACAGACATGCTGTTGCGTTTATTGATATAAGTCATCTGTCTCGAGCTAAATTTCTTTTTGAATTTATACTAAATATGGTCAGAATTCAACTAATAGCGTCGCGCATAGACGATATATTTTACAAGAACGCTCTTGCAAAAGTCGTCCTGACTTTTCAAATGGATCATCACATGCCCAATCGTTTCATGTTCTTAACTGCTGATAACAAAAAACATTAAAGCAATAATTTGGTAACAACAAGAGGTGCGACCTATCAAAATAAAACCGATTTAATACCCGCTGTTGAGTTATGCTCCTATGATAGGAGACCCGATTCATTATGTTAGAAACAATAAATACTTGCTCTCCAACTGTTAACGGCTTTCCTCCAAAAATGTTTTAATCAGATAATGCTCGTTGATGTCGATCAGATATATTTGCGGCGTATAAAAAACAATCCCAATGGCGTTGGCTTCAATGCTTTGATCCGATTATATGGAGAAAAAAATGAAAACAGTATCACACCAAGCATAATGATGATGTAATGCTCCAAAATAACTATATAAGCGACATATTGTTTTAAAACATGACTTTGTCTCAAAATTATAAAGCCATTTAAAAATCAAAAACTTTGGCAAATGTGTTTTGAAAAGGTGTTAAGAAATATCGTGCACATAATTTTAGTTAATATTAAAGTATATATCTTTTAATGGGAAGTTTTTCATTTTTGGCCAAGAGAAATATTTGTATGTATCTGCTTAAAATAAAGTTTGTGTTTACAGTTGACAATTTCAAAGGTATATTGTTGCATATTGTTAAACCAAACTAAAGTAACGTCAGAAAGACTTACATGTAGAACATATTCAAATCAGACTACCTTGCAGACATATCGGTGTTTAGAAAACAATCTAATGCATAATGTTACCTAATACTATATTGGGTATGTTTTATAACACAATTATTTGGGTATGTTTTATAACACAAATTTTGATATATTGTTGTCACACTCGTTTTAAATTTCATGTTTTCTACTTACATTTATCTCATTTGTATAAATGGGAATAGGAATGTAATTGTGTATCATGACAGTCAAATGAAACATGTATTTTGTTTGTGTATTAAATAGATATGGGAACAAGAAAAACATTTTATCATTCAACCAAAA